>NC_081572.1:6332500-6365224 GCF_022355385.1 Mustela nigripes | reverse complement strand
GTGACAAAACTAGAGTACTTAAAAATGAGTTTGAGAAAGAATAAAGTGACAAAACTAGAGTACTTAAAAATGAGTTTGAGAAAGAATAAAGTACATCACAAGCTTCTCTCTTGACCAGCGTTGTGTTTCCTACATCCCCCCTCTGTGTGTTTTATCTCATGGCCCCTCTGTGTCTCTGTGGCTGAATTTCTCCTTCGGCGGAGTCCTGGACCAGTGCCAGCTCTCCTCAAAGTGCCAGGAGGGCGGAAGCCATGCCAGGGCTCAGATTCCGAGCATGGCCTCCCTGCCTGCACATGCAGCACTGAGGAGCTCAGAGTGTTTTCTGGAAACTGGCATCACTGGCTATGCATGGGGGAGACAAGAGCGCTGGTCTAGATTCGAAAAGCTGAATGGAGCTGGGGACACGTGCTTGTGACAGACTGTGTCCCTCCCTGCACACTGCTGGAAAGGGGCCATTGACAAGCATTTGAAACCATCTGAGTCCTTTCCAGGGTCATGCGTCAGCACCTCACCCTCCTTGGGCTTTGACGTCCTACGCCGACCTGCCTCCCACGTGGATGCCCTTCTCACCTCTCTCAGGTTCTGCTGCCCCGGCCTGGGCTGAGCCCAAGTGGGAAGGGCTTCCTCTCAGCCTGCTCCGACCCTGACATCCACGCCCGGCGACCCCCCCACTGGGATGCCCTCCGCAATTTTTCTGGACACCGACCCTTCCCCCATGACATCTTCCTTCTAACAACACATGTAAACTATCTATTGACTCGTGCCTTCAAAGAGGGAGATTTTGCGTCTCACATTTTGGCCATTGTCCTCTTCCCTCTGCTAATTTGGTCAGCACAGTGTTCTTTGCACCTGGATACCTCTGCTCTCTTCTGTAAGACTTCCCACCATCGCTCTTGGGGGGTGGGGAGCGGTTCTCATTTTAAATGTGATCATTGCTGACCACAGCTTCTTTTTTTTCACGATTTAACTTATCCCTTTGTAGGCAAAATTTCGTCATAATGTAGATTTTCTATTTTTAAACGGGTCACGGGTGCTGTATTTCATAAGGCCTTGCATACCCGTGACTGCTTGTTTCCAGGATATTCTCTCATTTGCTCAGACCATGTAAATTTTCCCTCACTGTGTTCTGGGGTGGGATGTGGTTATCACGTCTGAGGTTAGCCTATTTGTGTCACACACAACGAGCTCCTTCCCGTATGATCGAATCCGCTCTCCATTTCTGGTACCAGCCCATATGATTCTGTCTTTATCCTCCAGGTGCCGTAACATTATAATATTTTGGGTGTGGACCATCTGAAGAGTCCTTTCCTGGGTCACCGAGTGGGTTCTCAGTTACAGCCTGAAAGACCTCCTTATTTCTGGTTAGTTTCTAATAATTGAATTAGAAATTGAATTCAATAGAAATTGAATTTACGTTTGGCTTCTCTCTCCTCCAAGAACACAGCCAGCGTACATTTGTGGAATCACCTCCCGGTCTCCTGTACCTACTCTTCTACCTCTCCACCCTTTTTATATTGTGTTCACTTAAATGTCCCTTCATGAACTTTCCAAAAGAAACCGCATCTGTGTGTGCAGACATGCTTAATCATTGACTTCTGTGGTTCCTTCCCCTCGCTGTTTCTTCCCGGCTACGCCCTGTCTTGCTCTTCTGCTCCTTCTCTATCCCGAGGTCGGCCTGCCTGCTTCTCATCGCCCTATTTTTACTGCAGTCTCTTTACATTTCTAGATTCATCCCATTCTCTGTCATTTCTTTGAGACTGAATAGAGCTGTTTATATGAGCAGTTTTCCTTTGGGCATTTCCGCTCAGGATATATGCTCTGTATTAGTTTTGTGCTAGTATTCTTCTCTTTTCTTGCCACCTGTAAGCTTTGGAAGGTGCTACTCCCCTTTTGGATAAAAGTTGGTACTTGCTAAAGACAGTGTGGGGAGGGAGGTGGCTGGGAGGGTCTGCAACCTGGAACCTCCCCTACCCTGAGGACAGGTGTCCCTTTGGTTCTCAGCCCACCCAGCATCACCTACCTGGTGGCTCCTACTTGGTGCCTATCGCTACTCCTTCTCCTCACTGTCCTTCACCCCCATCCCCTACAGTGCGCTCCTCTGCCTGGGAGCCCAGGTCACATGCTGTCAACATGCCAAGTCTGCCAATCAGAGTGTAAGACAAAAACTTGACGACACCCAATGTTGGGGGTGGGGGCTGACTGTCCATTAACAGATTCAGACAAAGGTAGAAAAGTTTACAACCTTTTTGAAAATATCCATGAAAATTTGAAAAATGGACCAACCAATAATACAGCTAATTTTTTTTGTAGGAAAGCCAACAGGCATAGCCATAAATGGATATCAAGCCACATACACAAGAGATTTGTTCCACAATTGCATGTAGTTGCAAAAAACCCACAATAATGGAAATGCCCGTCAGGAGCGAAAAAAATTAAACAAATCATGATATGTAGATACCATGGAATGCAGTGAAGCCATTAAAAACAAAAATCTGTAGATACTGTTAAGGAATGATTTTCAAAATACATTGAGTGAAAACAGGTAAACTGCAGAACAAAATGTGATATTTTTCTTTGAGGGAGGGAAAAATAAATACACTATATATGGTTTAGATGCATAGAATTTCTCCATCATACACACACACACACTCACACACACACAGTGGTTCCAGACCTTACCTTTGGGTAGGGGACAAGGGTAGAAGACAGACGATACCATTTTACTTCACATTTTGTGTACTTTTTAAATTTCCTTTTCTAAAAAAGTCACCTATTGCATGGAGCACTGGATGTGCTGCATAAACAATGAGTCTTGGAACACTGAAGAAATAAAATAAAATTTAAAAATATATAAAATAAAAACAAAAACAAGAATCCGCAGGGGCACCTGGGTGGCTCAGTGGGTTAAAGCCTCTGCCTTCGGCTCAGGTCATGATCTCAGGGTCCTGGGATCGAGCCCTGCATTGGGCTCTCTGCTCAGCAGGGAGCCTGCTTCCTCCTCTCTCTCTCTGCCTGCCTCTCTGCCTACTTGTGATCTCTGTCTGTGTATGAAGTAAATTTAAAAAAAAATCTTTAAAAAAATCCACAAATAAATATAAAAGTTCACATCTGCTCAGTATTTCACTAGCTCCCTCTTGCCAAGGAGACGGCAAGTGGTGCACGAAAGAAGAATGTTTCCCTGGGTCATCGGTCAGGTTCACTTGGACACACAGTCAGCTCTGGTCTCCTAATCCCACACCGGGACGTGTCTGCATCCAATGCCTGAGTTCCTCCACGGTGTGTGTAGAAGACGGAGCTGCTGTACTGTATTAAGAATAAGCTGAACGACCTGCTGAATGGGAGGCAAACACCACCCACATGGGTGTGCAGGGAGCTCCCTCCACAGCCAGCCTCCCATTTTGGGGACATGAAACAGGGTCGTGTTAATGGAAGGCACAGTTTTAATACAGCCACACAAAGGAAGGAGAGTCACAATGTTTATTGCTTACAGCCGTAGGGGAGAGGTGCCCAGTGAGCCTGGGAAGAGCGGTCCTCCATCCCAGACCATGAGGGAGCAAGAGCCCCAGAGCAGGGTGGCAGGTCCTCTTACTTACACCATGGTTGGGACACAGGTCACTGATTTTTTCTGGGCTCAACTCCAAGTGGTTATTTCGAAATGTGACTCAAGAAAAGCAAAACAGGAACTTATGGAGGAGTTCTAGAGAGCCTTATCTAAGCTCTGGATTTCCGGAGTGAGCAGGGTTGCCCTACTATAAAATGCCTGGGCAGCAACTCATCAGAACAACAGCGGATTGTTTTCAAAACTTGTTTCACTCGCCCCAAATGGTCATGGAGAATGTGCGCTTCTTCTGATCAATGGACAGCTGGTTCTTCCTCAGCTCAGGTCCGGTGGTTTGAACAAGGATGCGGCAGCTATTCAAATCCCTGTCCAGACACCATGACTTCACGAAGGTCTCCCAAGCCGGGCTGTAGTGACACTGCACGGTCACTTGCAGATGGAAGTAGAAGAAAAGAAACGATGAAGAAAAGAAAAAGGTAATGAATTAGAGCTCAAATATAAAATAGAGAAGATCAAAAACCCAACAATGGGCTTTTCGATGAAGCCAACCCCTCTCAGGATATTTGTGATGAAAGGAAAGGTCTGAATAATCAATAATCAAAACAGGTACATCACACAATATCCCGGGCCTAGTAAAAAGAAGGAAAGGCAATAAGGGGACAGGATAATAAAAGGATATTTAAACAACTGTAGGCCAATAAATTTGAAGCTTTAGGGAGAATAAACAAATTTCTAGCAAAAATAATGTGATATCCTAAAAGATATTCACAAAAAGAAACAGAAAACCTGAATCCTCCATCAGCTATTTCAAAGAATCAAATCCATTATTAAAAACCTCTCCAAGGAGCCCCTGGCTGACTCAGTGGGCAGAGCGAGTGACTCTTAATCTCGAGGTTGGGAGTTCAAGCCCCACCTTGGGTGTGCAGATTACTTAAAATGAATGAATGAATGAAATAAAACATCTCCAAAAGAAACTCCAGGCCTAGGGCACCTGGGTGGTTCAGTGGGTTAAAGCCTCTGCCTTCAGCTCAGATCACATTCCCAGGGTCCTAGGATTGAGTCCAGCATCTGGCTCATTGCTCGGCAGGGAGCCTGCTTCCTCCTCTCTCTCTCTTTCTGACTGTCTCTCTGCCTACTTGTGATCTCTCTCTGTCAAATAAATAAATAAAATCTTTTAAAAAACGAAAGAAGAGAGAAAGAAACAAACAAACAAACAAACAAACTAGCTAGCTCCAGGCCCATAGAGCTTCAAGAGAGATACCTTCTAATCATTTAAGGAAGAAAGAATGTTTGTCCTAAACAAAAATTTCCAGGACATAGGAGAAGAAGATGCAGTCCTAAATCCTCTGAATGAGACTAGCACACTCTTGATGACAAAATCTGACAAGGGCAGTACAAAAAAGAAATCTTATAGGCAAAAATCACCCATAAACATAAACGTCAAACTCTACATCAAAAAAAAATCAGCAAGCTGAATCCTGGGATATAAAAGCAAGATAATAGTTCATCACTAAGTTGGATTTATCCAAAGAATGTGAAATTGTTTGAATAAGAGAAAACCAGTATGTATAATATGCCACATTAATAGAGTCAAGGAGAAAAATCATGTGATCATTTCACAGATGCAGACAAAAGTCTTTGATAGATTTTAAATAGTCCTTTGACTAGGAAGGCCTTTCTAGACCTTAGGACTCAACCACAGCACCCCGACTGTGCTGGGCCTCTTCCCTCTGAGACCAGAATATGGAACAGGGAGTGGGAATAGCCATTAGGACGTCTGGCCCCAAACTCCAGAATGAGCACGGACACAGGGGCACCAGAGGTCCAGGAAAGCATTGACAAGAATCGGGGTCTCTGGGTCCTGGGGAAAAAGGTCCCTTTGGCCCAAGGACTGAAACTGGGACCATCACTTGCATCTCCATGGACAAAAGACTCAGGCACTGGGATGCACAGAGAAACACCTGCCCAGAGAGGCTGGATCCCGTCCTGGAGGAGGTGGCAGGAGCTATGAGAGCATCAAAGAGAAGCCCTCTCCCTCCCAACCCAAGGGGTGCTTTGGGGTCCTAGAAGAATTCAGGACTCAACCACTTTGTGTGACAGTTCACTCCAAGTGACATAAGTCACTGGAGAGAAACCTCAGGGAGCATCACAGAGCAGGTCCTGAAGACACACACACACACACACACACACTCTTACCTGGGTCAATGGTCACTTTAACTGTGACCCCAAGATCAGTTCCAGCTCTTGCAATCCCACACCAGTAAGTGTCTGCACTGTTCCACCTGAGGTCCTCCATGGTCACGGTGAATGTGCGTGATTCCCAATCGTCCTTGATGGACACTCGGTCACGCTTCACTTGCCGCTCTGATCCGTCAGTTTGAACGAGGATATGGCAGTCACTCCACTCGGCTCCTTGACACCACCACTTATAGTAGGTCTCCCACCCATGTCCATAGCGACACTGCACAGTCAGTGAACCCCGCAGTGGGCCACTCACTGCACTGGACACTGCTGTGAGGGCAGATGAGCCTGGAAACACAAACCAGTGCTGGTCACACCACACCCTACCCACTGAGGGCAGAGCCACAGTCTCCTGCATCACAAGTAGCCCCAAGAAACCCAAGTGCCTGATGAGTTGAGTGACAGTCAAAGAGGGACTACACCTTCCACAAGACAGACCTTTGTCCTTCAAAACTCCACTCATCAAAGCCACCACAGAAATCACCTAAGAGCACAACTCTACCCCTCAGAGAAAAAAGAATGTCCCCACGGAGCAAGGACAGCTTTCGATAACCCACCCTTCCCCCTCCCTGTGGTCAATGTCATCTGGAAGCAAATGACCCAAGCGAAGGCATGGCCCAAGTCCACTTCGGCCCATTGTCCTCGTGCGAGATGTGGGCTCTGTGGTTTCAGACCTTTTCGTTTTTCTAGAGTAGCCGGGAATCTGGATTTTGTGTGAAACCTCTCAACTTGAAAATACTGGTTTCATTAGAAAACTTTTTTTTTTCCCCTAAGTTATTAATTTCTCAGGAGAGACTGACTACAAAAACCTTGCCTGCTAGCTCACCCTAGCTTTCAGTCCTCAGCTCCAGCTCTATAGTCCTAAAGAAGGTTCTTTTCTGGAGTTATCTGTGCTGTCTGCTGAGGTCCGATATCAGTGATGTTCCTTTCGCACAATTAATCTAGAAGATTTCTATCGTTTCACGTGCTGAGATCAAAGAGAACAAAGGAATTCCTGTGTCTTTAGACTCCTAAGAAATTATTGAAACTGGAAAATTCATTATTGGGACAAATTCTTTGGGTTCTGGAAATTGTTTTCTGCGGAATATTGACTATTCAAGTTCTTTGAGGGTTCCTGATCTGTTCTATTGTTTTATTTTGGTTTTTTTTTTCCAGAATGTCCTGCATTATGTATGAGCATAAAGTCCTGCAATTAGAAAGTATCCTTTATAATGAAAATGTTCACATATGTTTTAATTCCATGTTCTGACCGTAGGTGCTGTGTGGTTTTGGTGTATTATACCTGCCGCAGGATGTCCTCCTCTTGGTTTCTACTCTCCTCCCACATATTTTACACATTAATTTTTTACACATTTTGAAATTAGCTTGTTTTATTTCCTAAGTTATTAATTTCTCCTATGGATAATTTCATTCCTTTTCTTTACTCCAGATTTCCACATGGGCTCTTTTTCCAACTGGTTACGTGAAAGACAGAGGTCATTTTCTTCCTTTCTAAAATGAATTAAAGTGTGTGAAAAGCCAAGAACTTACTTTTGTTGACGGTAGAGACTCAGATCTAATGCCCTTCTCATGAATTTGAAGTGTATACCTCAGTGGTTTTTAGGATATTCACAGAGTTGTGCCAACATCACCTCTAATCCCAGAACATTCGGTCGCCGCAGAAAGCCTGTACCCCTTGTCGCTCCCCGCTTTCCTCTTCCCTGAAGCCTTTGATGACCACTCATCTACATTCTGTCTATTGAGTTCTCTCTTCTGGACACTGCCTACGAACAGAATCCTATGATCTTACCTTCTTCTCTGGCTTCAGTCACTTAGTAGAATGTGTGCTAAGGCCCAGTCTACGGGAGGGAAGGGCACGTTTATCTTATCCATTCATCAGCGGATGATATGTGAGTTGTTTTGACTTCTTGCCTCAGTGAATAATGTTGCTATGAGCAGTTATGTACTAGTGTCTGTATTGATTCATGCTGACACTGTGTTCACAGCAGAAGTTCCAGGATGGGTTTTCTCAAGAGCCCATAAGAAGCTGCTGTGATTCTGAAAATTCTCTGGGAAACTCCCACCCATTGTCTTCAGCCTCCACCAATAGAGTAAGGGTTCCCAAGAGCGAGACAGGAAGCCACCCTGAATCTCTCCTCTCCCCATGCACACTTCAGCTGCCCGCAGACAGTAAGGCTGCTCTCCCGCCTTCCAAATCTCGGCAGGTGCTTCCAGGGACAAACTCCAGCCCACACAAGGAAGGTGACTGGAGAGAAGGTGATTCCCAGGTTTTGCCCAGGGATGCAGAAGAGGGCTTAGGAGGGGCGGTAGTGATATCAACATCAACAGAGGAGCTTACGCTCTCTGCCCCTTGATCAATTCTGCCCCTATGTTGTCGAGGACTGGATGTTTCTGTTGCCCCACGATTCCTGTGTTGAAGTCCCAAGCTCTAATGGGATGGTATGTGAAGCTGGGGCTTTGGGAGGGCATCAGGGCTAGAAGAGGTCATGATGGGGATCTCAGGGTGGGATCAGTTCTCTCATGAGAAAAGACACCAGAGAGCCTCTCTGTCTTTCTTTCTCTGTGTCTCTGTCTCTGTTTCTCACTCTCTCTGTCTCTCCTCCCTGAACACAAGGTGGGGGTCCCCGTGAGAAGGTGGCTGCCTGAAAACCAGAAAGAGAACTTTCATCACGAACTGAAATCAGCCTGCACCTTGATCTTGGACTCTCTAGCCTTCAAACTCTGAGAAAAGAAATTTCTCTAGTTCAAGCCCCTCAGTCTCTGGTATTTTGCTCTTTGCTCTTATGACTCATACGCATTTGTAACTCTTTTATGAACTTCCAAATTAAGAAAATAGTAGCATACAAGGCACCTGAGTGGCTCAGTCGGTTCTGCAGCCAACTCTGGATTTTTGACCCAGATCATATTTTCGGAGTCCTGAGGTCAAACCTCATGTCGGGTTTCATACTCAGCGTGGAATCCGTTTGAGATCTCCCCCTCTGCCCCTCCTCCCACTCACCCTTTCTCTATTTCTCTCTTTCTCTGCCTCTAAAATTTTTTAACAAATTGCAAAAAAAAAAAAAAAAAAAAGAATATAGTAACACGAACGCTTTCCCAATAAAGATTCTGCGTGCAAATCTCTCATTCAAATTGCTTTACCTCTGCACATAGGATGAAGTCAGTAGGTGAGTCAATGGGGTCTTTTTATTTTCCATGATGTCCTCCTTCCCAGAAGGGACACTGTCTGCCTCCTGCCCCAGCAGCCATGGTTCTGGAGGATGAGAAGCAACAGAGCTGGGGCAGCGAAATTGTCCTGTCTTACTAGCTCTTGTCTTCTCCAAGCATCAAGAACCAGCTGCCCTCCAAAGATTTGCCATCCAGCCCAGAAACAGGAAACTTCTTATCTCTGGTCTTCCCTCCTGGTGACACCACTCAGTAAGTCTCAGTGGTTGTGCTAATGACGCTGGACATCGGTCTGGTCCTTGTCATCCAGAGCAGAGACTCAGGCGGCCTGATGTGCAGGATTGAACAAGTCTTCAGAGAACCTGTCACACCCTACTTTTCTGCTGGTCTTCCTCCCTCTACTCTGAGCTCTTCCGAAGAGAGGGTCTTAGCTCTAACTACAAGTCAAGGTCACTGTGCAAGCTTTTAAGTGATCCAGATGTCTGAACCCCACTTTGACTGAGTGGATCTCAGCTGGAGACTGAGCTTATGAGCTCCTTCAAAGCTCCTTTGGAATTCATGCATTTATATATGTGCGTAGATATGTGTGCATATGGTTTTATCATCTCTCTGTCTATCCCTCCTTCCCTCCCTCCAGCCATCCAGCCATCCATCACCTATCTAGCTAACTATCTGCCAGAACTGGCAAACCGTGCCCTAAAAAACAGACACTGTGTTATTTACTTTTGTTTCCCCAACACCTTACTTAGTACCTGTCCAGTAGCAAAAACTCTGAAGGTTTTTTTTAAAAGAAGTAAGTATCTGAGTGAAAGGTCCTGCCATTTCCCCTGTGAAAGACACTGTCTGTGCCCTACCCCAGCCCTGCAGGTGGTCTGGCCTGGATCCCCCACACCACTCACTCACCTTGGATGATGGGAAGGAACAGAACCAGGAGCCGCCACATGTCCTGTCTGCCTGGGTTTTCTCCCTGATGCTCAGCTGATGCCCGCTGCCCTCCAGGGACTGGAACTGAGCTCAGAAGCAAACTGCCTTCTATTTCTCAAAATTGTTCTTTTATAGTTCCTCTCCTTTACTTCCCATAATTTTTTATTCAGTTACTTTCTAATTTGTTTAATTGGGAGGAAAGCAGTGCCATCCTTTGGGACCCTATGGTTAACACGGTTTTTCTCAATGATTTGGGAAAGTGAAGTGTGGTTAGGGTGCCACTTGCCAGTATGTGTGAGGAACGGGGAAGTCCGCAGACAGCAAACCAGATGACACATGCAACGGAGCCTCAGAGTGTGGGTCCAAGGAAGGGATGGAGACACATTGGGTTTGTACGTGGGGAAACCCAATGCAGTGTTCAGGACTCACACCCAGTCTTGCTGGACACACAGCCCCATCCTAATCTTCCTTCTGGGTAACCCACCTCAGTGCCTCCCAGACGACCCCTCTTTCCCTGGCCTCTGGTCCAGCCCTGAGCATGACCCTTGGGTCTCTCCTTCTCAGGCTTCCCACTGTGGTTCAGAGTCCCTCTGAGACAGAGGGGTCATGGGGAGATTTTAAGGAAGGAGAAGTAGCCTCTTCCCATCAGCCTCATTGTGGCCTAGAAGCTTCCTCTGCCATCTTTTGGTGTATTTCCCCTGACTGTGGAATGGGGTCACTTCCCAGCCCCAAACTGCTTATGCTAATGCCCCCTAAGGGGCTTTCCCACAAGGCTCCCCTCTTCCTTCACGTGTCCTCACCTATCCTCTGTTCTCTGTCCCCTTTCACTCTCCTCTCTGAGACAATTCTTTTGTATTCTTTTTTCTTTTATGTTTTCAACATTTTTGAGCTTGGTTGTATCTTAGGAGGATTTTGTTTAGTTTTGTGTTTTCAGTGTCTCTTCCAATCTTTGGATGAAATGTTTAGTTGAGGAATTGTGGTTTTTTTAAATATTTTATTTATTTATTTAAGAGGGAAAGGGAGAGTAAGAGGGAGAAACAGACTCCCCCACTGAGTCAAAAGCCTGATGTGGGACTGTATCCCAGGACTCTGGGATCATGACCTGAGCCGAAGGCAGACGCCCAACAGACTGAGCCACCCAGGCACCCTAGGAATTATATTTTCATTTCAAAAGCTTCTTTTTTGTTCTCTGCTTGCTGTAGTTTTCAAAACTCTCCTCACTCTGTGGTCATGTGCTGGTTTGGTCTGGTCTGGTTTGGTCCTTCTCTTTTATATCCCAAACATGCCTCAAAGACTGATAGTTGTTGGTTGTCTGACTGTAATGGAGAATGAGCCAGAGCATAGCTGATCAGGGCTCTGAGTATGTGGGGGCAACACAGCATGTGAAGCATGGGTGTCGTAGTGTTCCAAATCCTTTGAGCTTCCATCCCTTCTTGAACTACAGGCTATGCTCTCACACGAGCGGGCAGAGGGATCTTCTAAACTCCAGAATGACAAGGACTGAAGGTGGCCCCCAGCATCCTCTCTAGCTGCCTTGGTTTCCCCATGTATTTTATGAAGTTAAAGACCTCCTGGGGGATGGGAGTGTTTCTTTCTTGATCTAAGTGCTCGTTGCATGGGTGTTGGGGATTTTTGTGCAAATGTATTGAGTTGTCCACTCCTGAAGTCTGCACTTTCTGTGTATATTTTATACTCCAACGAAAAAGTTTTAAATTTTACCATGAAATCTCTCCAAGCCTGTGCCTACTTAATCCTTTAAATAGCAGCCTCGGTATTCCATTATGTGGCTGTAGCATAATTACCCATTCCTGTTTTGTTGGCATTGACCCTTTCCATCTTTGCTCTTGCGAATCTATGCTACGGGACTCCAGATCGGGAGAGATGACGTCATCGGATGCCATAGACCTCTCCCCCCGACTCCAGCTAAGAATCCAGACATATTATGTGGACTGGACCACCTACCTGAGCATTCTGATAAATGAACCCTAGCAGGAGATTGGGGAAGGAAGCCAGACCAAGTATAGGACCAATCCAGGTGTGAGTTTTTTGGTTATGCTTTCTTCTCTAACCTCCTGCCTGAGCATGAACCCTGCGGCTCACAGCCTGAAAATACACACTCAGCAGGAACCCTAAGAGCCCAGGATGAGCAGAGAAAATAAGCCCTAGGGAAGAGGGGTCATATTCCGGGAGTGTTCTTGGGGTTTATGTTTTTTCCCCTCCCACCTGGTCCCCAGCAAGCATCAGGACAGAAGCTGCAATTCCACCTGCAGCCGCTGGGGGCCGAGAGTTGGAAAGTGGAAGGAGGAGAGACCTGGCTGCCCAGAACAGCTAAGGGTCCCAGAACCGTGGGCGGGAACAATACACTGCCTCTTCTCTCTCTTTGGCCTTCCCTCTGCTTGGCTCTGGAAGAAACCCCAGTAGCAGGAAGTACGCAGCCAACTGGGGAGAGAAAAGCCTGAGCTTGCTAAGCTTCCCGGCCAAACGACTAGAAAGGGAGGAGATGGAGGCTCTGACAGCTAGCAAGGATGGGGGGGTGGGGAATGGAGAAGAAAGGGACCCTCGACTTCCCAGGCTTGCGCCCCAGCTGTGCACACCTGATCAGGCCCTGGAAGGAATACCCCACTTTAAAAGCTTGGGGAAGACCATCCCCGGCCAAAGACTGGCCACTGGAGGGCGCACGTGAGGCACATCCGGGGAGCACCTGCAGGGCTCCAGAAAGCTGAACCAGAGCACGTGGGAACCACAGTCCACAGAAGCCACATCACCACCTGAAGTCCTAACCTCACCGGCTGGACTGCCTGCCATTAGAGAAACGAAAGTCTTCGTTAAAGGCCATTCTGGCGAGGGGCTAGCATTGCTGTGTATGTGGTGGTGGTTTCCTGAAATGATGTGTGTGTGAAACACATAGAACTGAACACCACCCCAAATTTGACCATATGTAAAGTTTGAGACGTAGTTAAAAAAAAAGAAAGAAAGAAAGAAAGAAACGCATTTCAAACTGTGCACTTTAAATGGGTGCAGTTTATTGAAACCCTTGGTAAAACTTGAGAAAGACAGAGTGGGAGGGAAAATTTTGAGGGGGAGGACCAGAGTTCCTGCCCCCACCCCTTCATAAATTCCTGGCTTCGTAAGTTCTTCATAAATTTAAGGCCCAGGATTCACTGAGACCCCCACACAGGAGAAGGCTCAGCTGTCACACATGAACACAGAGGTCTAGGGCCTGAAGGCAGTACCCGCCCCCCAAAGAACATGGGGCAACTTTTTTTTAAGATTTTATTTATTTATTTGACAGACAGAGATCACAAGTAGGCAGAGAGGCAGGCAGAGAGAGAGAGGAGGAAGCAGGCTCCCTGCTGAGCAGAGAGCCCAATGCGGGGCTTGATCCCAGGACCCTGAGATCATGACCTGAGCCAAAGGCAGTGGCTTAACCCACTGAGCCACCCAGGTGCCCCATTTTTTATGAAGATTATTCGGAGCTAAAGGTCATCAAGACACTGTAGGCTCCAGAGAAACGTTTGCCCCTCACTTAACTTCATAGAGGAATCTCATTGGCAGAGTCTTTGCAGAATAAGGGTTATTCCCAGGGATAAATTTTATCTGAGCAACCCAACTACATGGCAGGGCAAACATTTGTTTACCAAACATGTACCAGTTTTCCTCTTCCTGTGAGTAAATTTCTTCCCTTTGAAGCCCCAACTCCCTACCCCTTCCTTTAATTCAGAATGACATATGTGCCCCATTATGCCTGACTGCCTTGTCTGTGTGGATTACCCACACTTACACGCTATTAAATTTTATTTTCTCCTGTTGATCTGTCTCATGACGATTTGATTCCAGGTCCAGCTAGAAGGACTTTGAATGGGACAGGAACTCAGACTACCCAAGAATGCGATGGGACATTTTTGCTCGCTGACACTTGGTGCAGTCAGCAGAATACTTTAACTAGTGGGACACCGCTCACCCCCGACACTGCTGCAGCTGGGACGTTCTTGGGACATCTGGCAGAGAGATAGCAGAAGGTAAGATTTCTCGCCATGTCAGACTCCTGGAATCTCTAACTGCACAGACTGGCAGAACGAGAGAGATCAGGGTCCTTTGTCTCCCTCTCAGTTTAGATCAGCAAGTTGTGGAACTAGTTCCTTGGGCTTAGTGACCCTTTGGTTCAATTTGGTTGAGTACTCTTTGGTTACTGAAACATTTCATCCCAGACATGGTCTCTGTTTTCCTTGGTCTATGTCATGTATGTAGTTTGTCATCTGTTGGTAAGGAACATCTTGGAAGCCAATGTTGCAAAATTAGGGGACACAAGTAGATCACTTAAAACGTATCAGATCATTCACCACCCAAGAAGATTCCCATGACAGGATGAGATGGTCATAGAATGGGACACACAGACACTAGTCACCCACCAGCTTCAAGAACCTCCAAGCAACAAGGTACACTGTATGAACCCATAGTCCCCCAACCCCATGGCACATTCTTCCTTGGTGTTATTTTGGCTCCAAGACAACAAAGGTTTAGAGAAACCTGGTAGATGTTTCCTTTGGTTTTCCTCTATGTACTAAGAGATTGGCTTTATGACCTCTGAGGATATTCTCTTTGGTCTCCACCATTCAGAGGATGCACTCACTGGGGTACACTTTGGAGGCCAGTGAACACTCTGGGCATCCAAGTCTCTTTCTTTCTGTCAGGTTGTGCCACTTTTCAAGGTGTTTGTCATAAGAGGTGTCAGAACCATGAGAACCTTTGTGGTCTCGACCCTCAGTGCTTGTTGGTGCTGGAAAGTCTCATTCCAGAAGCACCTAGGGGTTGTCACAGGTGAGAGGTCTGTGAGTGGAGACATCTCACATTTTCATGGGGGGCTGAAGACACCATTGCCACTATACGCCCTCACTGCCTGTGCACTGAAGGGCTTTGCTTTTTTAGTAAAGAAGGAGAAGGGGAGGAAGTAAGGAGTAAAGGGGAGGAAGCTTCTGGATCATGGAGGCTGCATTCCGTATGCCCTCTCTGGACACCTCTTGTTTCCTGGGCCCAGTCCCTAAAAGCCTTATTGGTTTGTTGCTAATAAGCGATCCCCCTCATCAATGGCCAGATGATGGATCCTTTAAACTACCAAACAACATCTTGAAAAACTGTATATTTTCTAAAGGGCTCTCAGTTGTCCTATGAGTATCATTGCTAGCCCTAAGGACTCCCTTAATGAGATAGAAGAAGTTCAATTTTAAAACAAAAATAAACATTCCCAAGCAGTGTAAATTCCCCTTCCTCTCTTTCTTGTTTCTTTTAGTTTCATTGAGTTTTTCACTGTCATTACAGTAGCTTTTTGTTTTGTTTTGTTTTGTTTTTGTTTTGTTTTACTTCTATATGTCACTCAGTCTCCTCACAGGAAGTGGACTCTCCATGCCCTTCCCCTGCCCCACACGGCCCCCATCCACCTCGCCTCTGGGAAGCAGTCACTTCTTCACTGAAGTAAGAGTCTGTTTCTGGTTTGTCTGTCTTTTTTTTTTTTTTTTTCTTTATTCATTTGTTGTGTTTCACCTTTTTAAACTCTGGCCTCACGTGCCTTTCTTTACTTTCCTTTCCCTACAAGATTTACAGAGATTGCTCGGGACTGGATCTGGATCTGGGCTGGACTGGATCTCTAGGTTCAAAGCATCCAGGTTGCTCCTATCAATGCTGAAAGCCAGAAAGCGAATTTCACAAGAGCATCGGAGACTGGCAGCAAGGTTTGCTTTGCTCCTCCCTTCCAGGGCTTGGTACTCCAGCCCTGCCAGCCTCGGGAATTCTAATACAATATGTCTACGGGTGTATCCTCGACCCCCGCCACAAAAAATTCATGTCCCCTGGACAGCAGCAGGGCTTTTAAGTTATAAAGCCTTTTCACTTCCACTTTGAGACGGTCCAACCAAATTTAGAGAGGGATAACAAAGATTATTTGACTAGATTTACAACCTTCTCTTCACAGAGGAAAAAATGACCAAAAGTTCTTCTGTGTCCTTTCACAAATGATCAGTTGAAGGCCAATAGTCAGGTGTAATAGAGCCAAACTTACATTGCATATCCAGAAAAAAGGGCTTTTGTTAAAATGCTTTAGACAGACTTCACAAAGGCATAAATCTTTTTGGTTTCCGTTTTAGGCAAATTCTCCCTAATATAAAGAAGACAGTTCACTTAACAAGATGGGGCAGTGGCTTGATATGCAGGCTATAATCAGGTCTTTGAGGAATGAGAAACTGTCCTTCTTGTAGCAATCTCTACAAAAGGATGACTACAGCTCTAGAAACAAGTTAAAGCTCCCTTCTAGCTCTCTCAACTTCCAAACCTTGCCTATTACTCTCAAAATGTTTCTGAATATTGTCAAAGATCAGGGAAGGGGTACCTGGGTGGCCCATCAGTTAAGTGTCTGCCTTTCGCTGAGGTCATGATCCTGGTGTCCTGGGATGGAGCGCGGGCGGTGTGGGACTCCCTGGTTTTCCCTCTCCCTCTGCCTCACCGTACTCCTGCTCTCTCTCTTGCTTGCTCTCTCTCAAAGATATAAATAAAATCCTGAGTAGTGACTAACTAAATAAATAATCAGGATATTGGAGGAAAATATTCTGAATTTTCTTAATGGAAATTTTATACAGCAATAACCCTGAAACTCAAGAAAAACAATTATTTTCAGGTTCGGTCCCATGAAATCATAAATCTCATCATATCTTTGAAATGTAAACACAGCCCACAATCTCCTGAGACTGAAAAGAAAGGAATAAAGAGGGAAAAGAGATTAAGGTAAACTTAGGACAAAGTTTTTAGTGAAAATAAATAAACAATCGAGGAAACTATTTAAAAATTGTGCCTATAATGCCCTCTTCACAAATATAGGTATAAACAAAATTAAGATTGTATGTGCATCTTCTCTGTGTATTGTGTGTGTGTGTATGTGTGTCTCCGTATAAGTTGTAAACGTGAGATATTTTCTCTACCAATGGGAGGTATTGTTAAAAATAATTTTCAAGGAGCGCCTGGGTGGCTCAGTGGGTTAAGCCTCTGCCTTTGGCTCAAGTCATGATCTTAGGGTCCTGGGATCGAGCCCTGCATCGGGCTCTCTGCTCAGCAGAGAGCCTGCTTTCCCCCCTCTCTCTGCCTACTTGTGATCTGTCAAATAAATAAAATCTTTTTTAAAAAATTTTTTCAGAAGATCTCTATTTAGTTAGTTTGAGGGCAAGCACTCCTAAGCATTGGGCATTCTATACTCAGAAAGGTAAAAACTCACCCAAATGTTTTTCAGGTTCACACAATCTGGGATAATATTCAGTAAAGCAAATTAAGTTTGTTGGTTTACTTAAAATGAATATGTCTTTAGAGTTATCACCATTAAATATAAAACTTTTATTCTGCTTCTGTCTACTAAAAGTCAAATAAGATCATGGAATCTCTGTTGCAAACTGCCCAAAAGAAAAACAAACCTTAGAATAGTTGTTGATTTTAACCGAATGCCTTGTTAAGTTTTAGGGGCAGTCTGAGCCTAATTGTTAAAAACAAGTAAATTAAACAGATGTAAATAAGATTAAATAATGAACAGAAGTTTATCTACTTTTGTCTTATTATAGAGAGACTAAAAGTAAATGTGGGTCTATTAATAATCAGATTTCAAGCTTTATTGAAAGACTATATTATGAAAGCAGCACATTTCTAAATTACAAAATGCATTCATCAATTTGCCCATCTAAAGAATTCTGTTGTGACAGAGCTCACAGTTGCTTACAACTTGGTTTTCATGGGACATTAAAGTTTTGAAGCATGGGAATTCTGAGAAACATAATTAAGACTACTAGAAATAAGAACTCTGTACATGAAGTAAGTAAAATATGTGTTGTTGGTAAGAAAAAGCATGAAGAAGAAAAAGACATAAATGTTGGGGGAAAAGAAAATAAGTTTGTCCTTACGTGAGGCCGGTTATTTCAAGAGGAAGCATTTAGGACAAAATCTAAATGTAAAAAAAGTTCTAGAAGGTTTACAAAGAAAGGATCTTTGGAAAAAAATTGTGGCCAATACTGGTTAAGATTATGATATGTTTAAATAAGTAAACGAGTTTTAAAGATTTTTTTTTTTTAATTTGATAGACAGAGATCACAAGTAGGCAGAGCAGCAGGCAGAGACAGAGGAGAAGCAGGCTCCCCACTGAGCAAAGAGCCCGATGCGGGGCTCAATCCCAGGACGCTGGGTTCATGACCTGAGCCGAAGGCAGAGGCTTTAACCCACTGAGCTACCCCGGCGCCCCAGTAAATGAGTTTTAACATCAAAAGTGCAATGGTGCAAAGTTTTTGTTTTGTCTTTGTTAAAAGTACAGTTTTCTTGAACTATTGGTCTGCTCTCTGTAAGAAATTGTAAGCAAAATTTTTTCTTGGGGCACCTGGGTGGCTCCGTTGTTAAGCGTCTACCTTTGCCTCAGGTCATGATCCCCGGGTCCTGGGATCGAGCCCCACTTCGGGCTCCCTGCTTCTCCCTCTTCCATTCCCCCACTTGTGTTTCCTCTCTCGGTGTGTCTCTCTCTGTCAAATAAATAAATAAAATCTTTTAAAAAGTTTTTTTCCTTATCACTTAAGTTATCTGCCTAAAAAACTATGATTCTAGTTGACAAAATAATTTCCTCTGTTTATCACATCTTTGATTACTTAAGAAAATTGAGTCTTAGTATGAAGGGAGTTACATTTTGCTCACAACGCTGTAACTTTCTGGGTTTGCCTTGAGTATCTTGTACTGTCACTTCGGTTAAAAGGATGATTAAACATTGTTTCATAATGATTTGTGATCCTATTCAAACATTCAAACAATTTTGATATTTTGTGACATACTTCCCAAAATTAAATTCTAAAATAAAGTCTTTTTTTTTTTATTTCTTTTCAGCATAACAGTATTCATTGTTTTTGCACCACACCCAGTGCTCCATGCAATCCGTGCCCTCTGTAATACCCACCACCTGGTTCCCCCAACCTCCCACTCCCCGCCCCTTCAAACCCTCAGATTGTTTTTCAGAGTCCATAGTCTCTCATGGTTCACCTCCCCTTCCGATTTCCCTCAGCTCCCTCGAAAGAACCAAGATGCCCTTCAGTGGACGAATGGATAAGGAAGATGTGGTCCATATACACTATGGAGTATGATGCCTCCATCAGAAAGGATGAATACCCAACTTTTGTAGCAACATGGACGGGACTGGAAGAGATTATGCTGAGTAAAATAAAGTCTTTTGACCACAGTCTGGGTGTTCCAAAGAGCCCGTGGAACATTTCAGAGATTTTGTGACATTAAACTAATGAGTCTTATTTGGTACCTTACCCTCTATGGGAAGCATTGCCGAAGAAGTGATACAAATTTATGTAGATAAAGTATTAAAATACTTGTCCTAAAAGTCATATGAAACTCTTAGAAATCTGATGTCTTGGTGTGATATTATCTCAAAATTGAGGAGAGTTGGGGGTTGGGTGAGCCTGGTGGTGGGTACTTAGGAGGGCACGTATTGCATGGAGCACTGGGTGTGGTGCATAAACAATGAATCTTGGAACACTGAAAAAAATAAGAAATAAAGAAATAAATGTTGTGTGTCACAGAAATAATCAGGTTTCCTTGTTGGCTGCACTGGAAGAACTCTAAGCAGATCTCCAACCTTGGCCATTTCTAAGTCTTTCCTCATTTACGGACAGTTACACTTACTCTCAGATGTCTCGATAAATGTGCAGATATGCTTCCTTTCCCATGAGATTCATGGAAGAAACTCTGAGAACAAGTTTCTGATAACCTTAGGACCGTAAATCTGAACTAAGTGAAAATATCCAGAAGTAGTACAAAAACTGGATTCAAGCAGAAGAAGAATTAATAACACAACTCTGAACAACTTGAGAATAATTATACTCTTTATGACTTTTGGGTTGAAACTTTGTTACTTCTTTAATGCTTTGCTTTTGCAGATGTAAGGAAACTTTGTCTCCTAAGCTGACTTGGAGCGATTGGATAAGACATACCTTTGTGAACAAACGGAAGCATTTCCCTTTTCTCTTCAACTGAATCCTCCAAATTTCTAGAACTGTCAGTGAGTATTCTTTAATTTTCACGGCCATCTTTTTATTTGCCTCAGTTCAGTAAATCTGTATAGTCTCGTGACAGGACACATTAGAAGTGTGGACGTCTGCTCCCTACTGCCTGCCTTGAGAACTCAGAACCTGGCTTAACATTTCCTCCCATCATTATTCATGGTATTATTTTGTTTCCATAGAAACGCCTCTTACTTAACACCTGATGATTTACTCCATAGGCCTGCTGTTGTGAATCCAGCGGCATCACTGTCTTCTGAAATGAGTCTGCCTAAACCGACCTGGTGTCGGGACTAATACACTGGTTTGAAGAGAAGCAACATCCTACCGGTGCAACTTTTAATGTGTGAAACTTCAGAGAGGTTCAAATTTAAATTTAATCTGAGCAACTCTTCTATCTGGCAGAGGAAACGAAACATTTGCCTACCAAAGATTTACTTGTTTTCATCTTCCTGTGACTTTTATTTCCTTCCTTTTGAAGTCCCAAACCCCGACCCCCTTCTCTTAATCCAGGATGACATTCAAACCCATTGTGTCTGACAATCATATTTCTGTGCATTCCCCATATATATGCTATTAACTTGTTTTTCTCCTATTAATTTCTCTCATTTCAAGTTGATTCTTAGTCCAGCCAGAAGGACCTTGAAGGGGACAGGAACTCTTACTCCCCTTCGCTCCCTGCACCTGGCCTACTATACCTTCTCTTACTTCTGCTGGTAAGCCTTTGGCTGCTACATCCCCAAGAACCCCTTCCCAGCAAGGCCTTTTGAGGGTGCCAGGTGCCAGGAAGGAGACCGCCATGGGCTTTGTCTTAGGAAGGTTAGTCTGTGGGGTCAGGTGGAGAGGGATGTGCTGGACCCTAAACTGACTTTAGGAATAAAGATGACAAGAAATTACATTTTGAGCACCATGGAGTAGCTAACATAGTAGACAGCTCTACAAAGACACCAGGAGCCAATGGAAGTCCAGACCCGGGCTGGGGCTGGGGATGGCAGGAAGTAGGTGTGCACAGACTGGGGGTGGTGCTAGAGACTGGGGCAGGGGCTCTCCTGAGAAGGTCACCAGGGACAGACTCCAGGGGCTGCTGAGCGAGGGACCAGAGCAGGGAGAGAGTACACCTCATCACGCCAACAATACTATCCAAAGACGGGCACTGCCTTTCTCCTAATAAGGAAAGTAGGAAGTAACTGAAGAAAAAAAAAAATTAAGGGAAATAGATGACAGAAACTAAAAAGGATTAATTTAGAGAGAATGAAGGCAAGTGGCCTCTGAGCTCAGTTCCAGTTCCCGGAGGCCAGTGGACATCAGCTGAGCGCCAGGGAGACAACCCAGGCAGGCAGGACATGTGGCCGCTCCCGGTTCTGTTCCTTCTCATCATCCAAGGTGAGTGGGGCTGGGGCTTCGGGAGGGAGCACCTGCACGGCCGGAGCGGGACACAGACAGGATCCATCCCAGGGGAAGTGGCAAGCAGGGCCTTCCACTCATCTGGACACTCAATCTTTAAAAAAAAAAAAAAATTTTTTTTAAAGTTTTGTTACCTGGCAGGTACCAAGTTGGTGTTGGGGGAAATAAGAAAGTAAACAACAAAAACAGCATCTGTTTCCTAGGACAGTGCTTGTCAGCCTTTTCAGATAGAGATAGCTAGACAGGTGATGGATGGATGCACGGTAGATGATCGAGGGCGTATACAGGCACACATTTGCACACATACACGTAAATGCATGAATTCCTGACCAGCTTTGAAGGAGCACAGGGACTCCGTTTCCAGTTGAAATCCACCCACTCAAAATGGGGTTCCAGTATCTGAATCATTTAAAAGCCTGCACAACTGACCTTGACTTATTCCTAGAGCCTGGATCTTCTCTTCTGAAGAGCTCAGATACAGGGAGGAGAACAGGCAGCAAAACCAGGGTGACAGGCTCTCTGAAGGCTTGCTCAGTCCCACACATCAGGCTGCCCGAGTCTTGCTCTGGATGAGCCAAAGACCAGACCACCATCCAGTGTCGTAAGCACAACGGAGACAGGGGCAAATGCTCTGACAGCCCCAGGAGCCACCCAGTTGGTTGCAAAGTTGTAGACCCCATAAAAGAGACAATGTTTGAGCCAAGCCTTGAAGGATGAATATAAGAGTTGATTGCCTTCAAGCAGAGAAGAGAGAATATTTCAGGCACAGGGAACCGCTTGTGCAAAACTATGGAGACTCAGAAGAGCCAGGTGTGAGGTAAAATAACAAGCAATCGTGTGTGTGTGTGGCAGTTGTGTGTGTGAATGTGTGAGTGTGTCTGCTTAGTCCAATGCCATGTGTCCATTCAAAGGGTGAGGTGAGAGGTTTTAGTTGTTTGGGGGTTAGCGTGTCAGCGGGTGCGTGGGGAGGGACCCTCTGTCTCAGCATCTCTGGGATTCGGAAATACACCACGGGCTGCTGTGTGGGCGCTGCGCTGCTGGGGAGAGGTGTTGGCGGAAGATGCGAGAAGGGTTGATGGTCAGTAGCTATCGATTGAGCAGAGGCCCCTGTGTTGGCAAAGGGGACATCCGAGAGAGGGGACAGCAAAAGTTATACTGCAGGGGATAAAGGAACAAGTTGGGATATGGTGATTAGACAAAGAGCAGAGGCTCCTGGCCCATCTTCAGGTCAGCACCAGATGCCCCAGAAGCAGCAGGACCAGCCCAGGGCTCAAGAGAGGACAAGACAAATGTCGGGTATCTGTCTTCTAGGCCACTTCTCCAAATGCCAGGATGGGGTGGTGAGAGGCACAGCAAAAGGCACACTGACCACATACTGTATGTATGGCCAAGGATGGGAATCTTACAACAAGTGGTGGTGCCGTGGAGAAAATTGGATGTCCTGCAAGATCCTTGTAAAAACCACCGGGTCAGAGCAACTGGTGAAGAAAGGCAGAGCCTCCATCCAGGACAATGCCAGCCAACGCAAATTCACCATGACTTTGGAGGATCTCCGGTACGACGATGCAGGCACCTACTGGTGTGGGATTGAGAGAATCGGCTCAGACCTGGGGTCGAAATTTTCTGTGATTATTGACCCAGGTATGCATTACCCCGCTCTGATCTGGGTCCTGGTACCCCCCAACAGATATTCCAGGACTGTCCCTCTGTCTTCTCTATGGAGGGAGGAGAGTCTCTTAACATGCCCGAGAATACACGTGTATGTTTGCTTGTGCAGCTGTGTGCACGTGCAAGCAAGTATGGGGGGGGGCACCAAGATTCTGGGAAAGACTGGAAGAAAGAGCGAGCCCCACATCTCTGCATGTCTCCACCTGCTCTCCCCAGACGCAGCAGAGAAGCAGAGACCCGGCTAGGCCAGACTTGTCCGGGGAAGGCAGCTCCTCTTTCCCAGTCACAGCATCCCCTTTCCGCCCCAGGCTGAGTGGAGCCTTGTCAGGTGTGCAGGGAGAAGTGGGTGCTAGAAAGCTGTGATCCTGATGGTCTCAGCTGCAGGACAAGAGACCCTCTCCCTGCCCACTCCTTCTCCCTCTCCCTCCTCTGGCAAGAGAAGCACAAAGGAGCAAGAGACTCTGAACCCATTTCTGGGAAAAGGAAAGGCAGACTCCAGCAGAGGGCAGGGGCCCCCTCTCTGGCTGCCTCTGAGCCTTGGAGGGGACTCTGGGCTCCCCCACAGCTGCCCCAGAGGCACTAGGGTCTCCCTGAAGACAGGCCTGGAAAGGGTGTCAGGCTGTAGCCCCCCCCCCAAACACAGCCCCACTTCTGGACCCCTCCGTCTTGTCCCCAACACACAGATCCACAGACTAAATGGGAAATACATCTGCTACTCGTTAGTCTTCTCACAGTTAGCATATGCAAATATGGTCTGTGAATGTGGGCAGTGGACAGCTATGCTGGTGTAGAATGTTCCAGAGATTAACTGAAAAAGAAAACAAAGGTGGGTGGATGTGTACAGGAGTGCAGGAGGAGCTGGGGCCAGAGACATGGAGTCTGGACCCTCCAACCAGACAAGCCTTCGCTGGCAGGCCTGGTGCAGGAAGAAAGGCCCCAGAGAGATGCGCAGGACTGAGGGGACAGCGGGGGCTCCAGGCTCTGGACAGCTGCAGGAGACGGGGGACCCTGGGCCAGTCAGCTCATGGGTCACAGTGCTTCGGGCAAGGCTGAGACTCAGAGAAAAGCTGATGGAAAGCTCCAGAGTTGGGGACGTGGCTCGGACATGCTCAGCAATGCCAAACAGGACACGGAGATTGAGCTGATTGTAATTGCTACAGAGCTCCCCACCCCCACACACCTCCCACAGTGGTGAACTGGTGTTTCCCTGCAAATGACGTAATTGCAGGTTTGGGGTGAGAAACCAAAAAGATGCAAGAGCAGACCAATGTGCCTGAGCGATGTCCCTAAGACAGAAGCTTCTCCACCCTGGGGGTGGGGAGTGGAGAAGACCATGGGAGCCACCTGCGACACTCTCACAGCCTTGCTCTGCTCTGTGTGTTTAGAACCGGATCCAACAGACTCTCCCCAGCCTGTGTCAAGCACCACACCAGCCAGCTGGGACTCCTCACCTCCGTCTACCCAGGTCACCAACAGCAGCCCGCCTGTGACTCCAACCAACCCCATCAGCAGGTGAGCAGGGCATTAAAGGATGGGGCTTTCCACAGCAGCCCTGTGACCACTCCCCTCGGGACAATCTACCAGGGAACCCCCCTTGGCCCCACCGATGTTTCCTGGGAGGGGAGAATCAGCAAGGTCTGCCCTGACCCCCATCCTTAACACCTCTGAGCACATAAAGAACCCCCCCACTCCCCACGAGGAAACGAACAAAGTGCTTCAGCTCGGCTGTAGGAGAGAAGGCTCTGGTCTCCTGATCTGCCTCCCAACCCACAAGAACCTCAAAGAGAGGTAGTTGGTTCCAGCCTCGAGTATGCCAGAAGGGAAATGCTCTGTATTTTTTTTCTGTGGCTTCTAGAACAAATCACTGCCAACCTGGTGGTTAAAGACAAATAGTTTTGTGACCTTATGGTTCTGGAGATCCGAGGTCTGTAATGAGTCTCCCTGGGCTAAAGTCAAGGTGTTGGCAGGGCTGGTTCCTTCTGGAGGCTCTAAGGGTGAAGCCCTTCCTTGTCTTTTCGAGCATCTAGAGACCCAGCACCCCCTGGCTTGGGGTTCTTTCCATCCTCAGAGCCAGCAGTGGTGGTCGAGTCCTCATCACACCACATTACTGGGACACTGGCTCTCCCCTGTCCTTATACTTATAAACATGCTGGTGATGACATAAGGCCCACCTGGTAACCCAGGATAATCTCCCCATCTCAAGGTCAGCTGGTTGGCAATCAACTCCATCTGCATTATGAAATTCCCCCTTGCTATGCTATGTAACCTAACACATTCACAGATCTGGGGGTTAGGACATCTCTGAGGGGTGGTGTTATTCTGCCTACAGCTGGACGCAGGCGGGCACCTGTTCCATGGATCCAGCCCTGCCCTCCTCTAAGTGCTAGGGAAATGCTGGGAAGGAGGGGGAAGCTGGGATTCCTGCTTTCTCACATTCCCAACATGGCCGAGAGGCTGGGTCATCAACCTGAAACGCCCACTCAAAGAAGCGTCCAAAGACAGCCAGTTAGCTCTTTCATCAGAGGGCAAACACATCCATCAGAGACCAGGGTGAAGGTGCATTCCCTCCCTGGGTCCCACCTCCCAGAAACACCCTCCACCAGCTCCTTTCCAGCTCCAGTCCAAGTTCTTTTCCTTCTCCAGGACCCTATTCCTTGGAACCTGGCCCCAGTAGACATTTTGTTCAGTCAGTCCTCTGAACGAGGAAAGCCCTTGGCTCATGCTTCATGATGAGCTTCTGTCCTGCTGGTAACTGTTGAAGACCAGTTGTTCTGTTGAGTGGGGAGTAGAGGATGTAGGACTTTTCGGAGGCCAAGAGACCAAGGAAGCCTGCAAGGTGGAGAGATGGGATAGCATCCCCATAGGGAGTGGGAAAAGAGTACAGTGTCTTAAAAGACATTCTGAGGAAGGGCAAAGCAATGCTTTTGCCCCTCTCTCCAGAAAACCACCTGTGAAACCCACATGATTCATCATGCTCAAGGCAGGATGAAGGACAGAGCAAGGCTGGCCTGCAGGGGGTCCAGGCCCTGCTTGTGGAGGAAGACTTGAGTTCAAGGATGAGGGGTCCAGACTCTTGGATACTGAGAGGGACCACCAGGGGGACACATGTAAGCAAGACCCATCATCCATCTAGAACCCCGTCCCCTATGCAGGATGTGTGAGCGTACACCCCATACGTGCTACCGTCGGGGGTTGGGGGCAAAGCTGGGAGAGACCCCTCCCAGGAGAACCCTGAAGGTAAATACCCAAGTTGAACAGGGATGGGGATCCTCCTCGCTTCAAAGAGGTAATATTAGATCAGAGATGGAAATTTGGGCAGAACTGACACTAGGTAGGACACAAATAGAATAAGAAAGACAGGCAAAGGCAAACCCTTCAGCTTGGCTGACCTGCAGGTGAGGTGGAGGGGAATTGTGGCAGAGGAGCCAAAAAGCAGGATGAAATCAGGGGCAGAGGTGCTGACCCCAGGCTAAGCCTGCAGGGAGCCCCTAAAGGCTTACCCTTGGTTGAGCAGCTTGGCTGTGCCCTCAGAGGGGCTTCCGAGCAGGGACCAAGGCTTGCTTGTCCTGCAGGCCTGGGCTCAGACATCAGGTCAGGGAGGAAGGGACTGGGGTTGTCCCTGAAGAGGGAACTCACTGCCATCCCTGCACAGGGCCCTGCTGTGCAACCTTCACTTTGTGCTCTTGACCTTTGTGAAGGTGCCCAGGCTTGGGGTCCTGCTGTGGACTGTGGTGGGGCTGAGCCAGGGTCAGAGGGACCCAGGGAGAGAACAGAGTCAGTCTGAACAGGAGAACCACAGCTCCCATGACACTGACGCTCCTGTACCCTCTGACCTCTGAGCAGGGATCAGGCGGTGTTGCAGCTCCAAGAGAGATCTGATCCCCGGCAGGTGGGGACTCCTCTCGTCCTGACCTCAGGCATAAGCTCTGGCTCCCTCCCTGCTCCGCACAGGTCGGGGAAGATGGCCTCCTCTGTAGCAGCCAAGAAGCCTCCTGTGTGGACCCTCCTGCTGCCTCTTTTCCTTGTGACCCTGGAGGGGCTCTGCCAAACATGATGGACCATTGCAGCATGCAGGACTCTGGCCAATGATGGGTTTTAAATTTCCCAACCAACCAGTAACTATAAAAACCAGAATTAAACCAAAAAGCTTGAGGGGGTTGCACATGGCCAGAGACCCCTGAAGGCCAGGTGTACAGAGTCCTGCCGATCCTACCTACTGCCCCTTCGGTGCCTCCTGGAGTTAGAGTCACCCGAACATCATCAGATGGAAGACAAGGTTCAACCATCTCCGACCCACATCCCATCTGTTCGCTCCATACCTTTGCTATTAAATCTATGGCTTTTCCTGGGCTCTTTTGAAATTATTTCACTGGGACACTATTTCAGTCTTTTATATGTGAGAATAAGACCCAACCATACTAGAGGGTCCGAAGTGAGTCTAAATCCAACACTAGAGTCACAATGTGTCCAGCAACTGGGAGTGGGAGAAGGGAAGAAGGGAGAGACCTGGATGATGCCTTTTTTTTAAAAAGATTTTATTTATTTATTTGAGAGAGAGAGAGACAGAGTGAGAGAGCATGAGAGGGGAGGTCAGAGGAAGAAGCAGACTCCTCATGGAGCTGGGAGCCTGATGTGGGGCTCGATCCCAGGACCCCAGGATCATGACCTGAGCCGAAAGCAGTTGCTTAACCAACTGAGCCACCCAGGTGCCCCCTGGATGATGCCTTTTAATCCCCTCCAAGAGTTCCCAATGAGGGCTCCCCTCCTAGAGATGGGAAATTTCATGGATGGCCAGAAGTGAACAAAGAAAAGTATAAGGACTTGGGTTTGGAAGTTATTTTCTGTGTATGTGTTTCTTTCTTTCTTTTTTTCCTTAATTAGGGGGAGAGAGAGAGAGAGAGAGAGCATGCGAGCTGGAGGGGGAAGGACAGAAGGAGGGTGAGAATCCCAAGCAGACTCCGTGCCCAGCGTGGAGCCTGACGCAGGTCCCCATCTCATGACTTTGAGACCGTGACCTGAACTGAAATGAGGCGTCCAATACTTAACTGTCTAAGCCACCCCAGGTGCCCCTGTTTTCTGTATTTTCAAAAAGAAAATCATGGTATATATATATACCTCACATATTGAAAGCCTTCACAAGCTAGGTGTGCGGTGAATGAGCCATTTTCAAGCAGCAATACTTCGTTTTCTGTCACTGCAGTCAAGATCTTTTTTTTTTTTTTAAAGATTTTATTTATTTATTTGACAGAGAGAAATCACAAGTAGATGGAGAGGCAGGCAGAGAGAGAGAGAGGGAAGCAGGCTCTCTGCTGAGCAGTGAGCCCGATGCGGGACTCGATCCCAGGACTCTGAGATCATGACCTGAGCCGAAGGCAGCGGCTTAACCCACTGTGCCACCCAGGCGCCCTGCAGTCAAGATCTTAACAGGGATGCGGATATATGACTATAAATCGGTCAAAACTAAATGAAGTTACCCTTTTTTTTCTGTGTAAGTAATAAGTGTTTTGTGGGGAGGGACTTTGAAACAATGTAAATATCCACATGTCCCTGTATCTCTATCAGTGGCCCCCAAGGACAGGGGACTCACCCGGTGAGAACAAGACCAGTTCATTTCTGTCCCTCCCTTTGTCCCTTAGCGTCTCTGGTCCTTTAGGTGCAGGGCTCCAGGGACAGTCTGGACGTCTCCATCCAGACAGGACAAATGAGGGCTCAGATCTGTCCGCTTCATGCCTGTGATGCTGTCCATCTCCAGTCAACTCAGACCACCATCACTTCCTCCTGGGTTTCACCCTAACTTTGCCCTGCCCCCCCCCTCCATGCTCCCCAGCAGAGCAAGGGCAAGACAGAATGCGGGTCCCTTCCTGTTTAACTTCCTCCCACGCACATCAAAAATAACACAAGTCTTTTCCTCTCTTAATTTTCAAAGGTATACATATTTTTTCTCAGCAAAGGTTTTGTTCTTTGGTTGTTGCTGGTTTTTTTTTTTTTCCCTCCTGTCTTCCACTTAATATTTTTCCTCTTTTTTGTGTCCATATTTTTTGAACCATTAATGGGGAACTATGGTCTCTTTTCTGAGCTCCTTTTCACTGAGGTCGTTGTCTGTAATTTCTCTGAGAACAAGCTGCGTCCTGGAGCATTTCCTTTCTTATTGTTCTTTTCTTTTTTTTTTTTTAATTTCTTTTCAGCATAACAGTATTCATTGTTTTTGCACCACTCCCAGTGCTCCATGCAATCCGTGCCCTCCCTAATACCCACCACCTGGTTCCCCCAACCTCCCACCCCCCGCCCCTTCAAACCCCTCAGATTGTTTTTCAGAGTCCACAGTCTCTCGTGGTTCACCTCCCCTTCCAATTTCCCCCAACTCCTGTCTCCTCTCTAACTCCCCTTGTCCTCCATGCTATTTGTTATGCTCCACAAATAAGTGAAACCAGATGATAATTGACGCTCTCTGAAGTAAATTTTGCTGGCACTCTGTTCCTCTCCCTGAGCCCCTTAGAAAAGGTGCTGGTTTGTTTTGTCTGGAGTTTTCCTTTGAAGGAGGTCAGGGCATCACCGAAGCTGGTGTGTCAGGTTGGGGGCGGGGCGTTCTGTCACCGTGATGAGGGAGCAGGAGGCTGGCTGAGGACAAAGCAGGAGCTGGCGCCTTGCACCCCCTCTTCACCCGCTCCCCTCCATAAGTGTAGCATCC
Source organism: Mustela nigripes (assembly GCF_022355385.1). Classification (NCBI taxonomy): domain Eukaryota; kingdom Metazoa; phylum Chordata; class Mammalia; order Carnivora; family Mustelidae; genus Mustela; species Mustela nigripes. The sequence continues at coordinate 6,335,508 of NC_081572.1, read as the reverse complement.
CTCAGGCAGCCCTGACTGCCATGAACAATAAGCAAATAGTTAACTTGCAGAGCTCACAATCCTGCTAGACAGGAGTCTCCCTTGGCTTACAAATGTCCTAAATCTCACTAACAAAGACGATTGATAGCAGGATTGTGAGACCCCACCAAAAAGTCTCCCAAAGATCTTAATGTCAATGGCTGGTCTAAAGACAACACTGATCCAGCAGCAAGGGCAAGGCCTCCGGCAGGCCTGGAACATCCTGGCACCTTGTAGGCCCTCTTTAGCATATAAAACTCCACTGACACCTCCCTTCCCCTCACCTTCCCCCAACAGCAGGGTACAGAACCTGCCATCCCTCAACAACCCGGGGCAGCAGCTCTTCCTGCCCACGGGTCCTGTCCCCGTGCTTTAATAAACCACCATTTTGCACCAAAGATGTCTCAAGAATTCTTTCTTGGTCATCGGCTCCGGACCTCAGCCCACCAAACCTCACCTAGGTTCTAGAACTTCATCAACAGCAGGAGTCTTCTAGGGGGGAACACCTCCTCCACAAGCCAACGCCTGCAGCCACACGGTTCTGGGTCGCCTGTCAAGGCCTGTGACTTACCATGTGGGAGCTCCCAGCCTCTGTCCCCTTTGCAGAGCTGAGTCCCGGAGGGGCCCTTGGAAGCAGCCAGCAGCCTCCCCACAACCCTCCGTGCCCACGACAGAGGCAGGACCTTCCTCTTTACCGTCTTGCCTGACCCTGGAACGAACAGAGCCAAATGGTCCCGTGATCCATACTTAGATTTTCTTTGTGACATAAAACAGCAATCAGTTTGTCATGTCACAGATCCCGTGGTCAGGAATTCAAAAGGGCTGAGAGGGGACAGCCTGTCTCTGCTCCCTCATGTCTGGGGCCTCAACTGGGATGACATAATGCTGGCGGGGTGACTCACATGGCTGGGTGCCACTGTCATCCAGAAGCTTCTTTGCCCGTGTGTCTGGAACAGGAGCCAGGGTGACCCAACACGGAGCCCAGTCCTGACTGTGGACCCAAGACCGTACAGGTAGCCTCTGCATGGGGCCGCCGGGTTCTGAGTGGGACAGTCCCCAGCACCAGCATTTCTAGAGCCTGAGCAAGGAGCTACGGGATTCCTCCTGGCCTGGCCTTGGATGTCACACAAGGTTACTGTCCCCAGGCTCCATCCGGGTCTTCCGACGGGGACGAACATTGCTTCTTGGAGGGTGAAAACATTGCTACTCTTTTCATATACAAAACATAGATGATCCATTGGTAGACGGATCGACTGATGGACAGATCAGTAGAATATGGACATATACAGCATGTCTTTAGTACTAAAATTTCATAGCTTGGTGAGGGGCATTTCTAGGAAGAGAAAATGAGTAAACAGGATCCTTAGAAGATAATCATGGAAAAAAGTTGGGGCAGCGCTTCTCTGGGCTTCTGTCTGCAGCAGCCACAGCCCATCCAGACCCAGGGGTGGGGACATACCCCCAACTCTTAATAAAATGAAGTGTCAAGAAATTTGCAGCCCCATGTTGGAACTGCCACATGGAAGATTTTTTTTTTTTTAAGATTTATTTATTTATTTATTTGAGAGAGAGAGAGAACCCTCAAGGGCAGAGCCAAGGGACAGAGCAGCAGAGAGGGAGGGATAGGAGAAGCAGACTCCCCAGTGAGTGGGGGGCCCCATGCGGGTCTCGAGCCCAGGACCCTGAGATCATGACCTGAGCCCAAACCATGAGTCAGATGCCCAAGTAGCTATGCCCCCTGGATGCCTCTGGAAGAATATTAATTTAGTGTCTTCATGTCACATTATAGAACGAGGAGGAGCCCAGAAGGGCTGAGGCCCCGGCCCCCGTCGTAAGGCCCCGGAACAGACTTGGATCTGCCCCAGAGCCGGCCTGGGGCTCGGCCACGCGGCGTCCCTGCGAGCTCATCTGTGGACTGGAAAGGTCAGTTCTCAAGCCTGCCGGGCTCCGTGCGGCCCCAGGTGCAAACACTAGGCAGACGCGGCGACGTCCCGCCATTTCTCTGCTGTGCTCACAGGTCACAGACTACACCCATCAATCGCATGAACTTGTGAAATGTTTTGTTTGGGTCGCAATTTTATTTTTTTTAAATGGAGTTTGTTGCCAACAGGAAAACACAAAAAATTTCACTTCTGGTTTCTCTTTTAAAAAGCAGAAATGCTGGGCGCCTGGGTGGCTCAGTGGGTTAAGCCTTTGCCTTCGGCTCAGGTCATGATGTCAGGGTCCTGGGATCGAGCCCCACATTGGGCTCCCTGTTCAGCAGGGAGCCTGCTTCCCCCCCTCTCTCTCCCTGTCTCTCTGCCCACTTGTGATCTCTGTCAAATAAATAAATAAAATCTTTAAAAAAAAAAAAAAACAGAAATGCTGGAGAACAGCAAGTCCTGCATGGCCACCAGAGTGTCTAAGACTTTCCAGCTGCTCCCTAGGGTTTCTAGAACACTATGAAAGCTCACAGACTAGAAAGAAATAAAACTGTCCCTTTGTGCAGATGACATAATTATGTAGAAAAACCTAAGGATTTCACACACACACACAAAAATATCAGCTGCTAGAAATAAAAAGTGAGTTTAATGAGTTACAGACAAAAAGATCAACAGAAACGCATATACACATACACACGTGTACACATATGTGTACACACACATATGTGTACACACACAGAGTCCTATTTCTATACTAGCAACAAGCCTGTAGAAACTGAATTGAAACACACAGTGTTAGTCACAGCTGCTGGACAAGAAGAAGAAACACGGGCTGCAGATCTAACGGAATATATGCCGCATCCATGTACTGAAATTTACAAGACTCTGGTGACCGAAGACAAGAACTATTTAAACAAATTGCGAGAGGTACCACATTATCAACACAGGAGAGATGTGTTGATATCAATATCAATATCAATCTGTAAGTTTAACACGATTTCTATCAAAATCCCAGCAAGATTGTCTTGGTAGAGAAAGACAAGCTTACTCTAACATTTACACAGAAAG